>NC_135858.1:26910701-26933201 GCF_031162955.1 Sander vitreus
CTCATGTTACACAGAATAGTACATATCCACATGTTTGAACAGAAAATCCTCAGAGTGTGCATTTTCGGACTTTGCGCGTCTCCGGACTTTCCACGGAGTCTGTAAATTGATGCTGAAATCTTTGATGTAATAAACCTTTTATAATCAAGTGTCGGCGAATTCCTCTTCCATACAACATTACAGCAACGAAACTAAAGATACCACATAACAGGCACTGTTAAAGCCCAAACAAAAATTACCAAAATAACAGAAAACCTGGCTGCTGAGGAATGCTTTAAGATTTACTTTGAAACAGAGCCACAGTGCAACCTGAATGCAATGGAGCCTCATCCAGAGGACATCACACTGGATGCATTTCAGCTGTGAGTTACAGTCGTCTGTCTAATGCACCTCAGGCCGAACAGATACACTTCAAAGTTAATCAATACAGTAATATACTGCCAAACGGCTCACATGGAACTGTGTGACCAAAAACAAACCTTTTAAGTTCCAAGTCATAAGTAGCCTCTACTATAGAGCACAAATACTACTAGAGCACAAGTAGATACCCCAGCATCATGTTTCAGCTTTTCAGAAAGAACAATGACTATTGCAGTAAATAAAGACAAAAATATGATACAAATGTTGATTTTGTGAAAGATGATGATGGATTATGAGTCAACACGTTTTAAATCCTGGAGAAACAGTGTCTCATTCATACGCATTGATCTTTAAATGAAAAGACCTGCAGTATCTGTCACACACACACACAAACACACATTCCGTATCGGATGCCCGCTCTTCCTTCTGCCTTATATGGCAGTTCCTGTGACATAATGCACTGATACATGTGAGCGTTTTTAAAACCGTTTCTCCCGCAAGATCATGTTACAGTTAACACACACACACACACACACACACACACACACACACACACACATTGACAGGCAGGCCGCGCACGTAACAGCTGCTGCAGGCCAAGTCACTTCTCTGGAAAAGAGAGGGAGTGAAGAAAGAAGGGAAGAGGGAGGGAACTAAGCAAGTACAGAAGGAACAGAGGACAAGAGTGGGAGGGAGGAAGGACAGATGGGAGGTATAGAAAAGGAAGGAAAAAAAAGAGATAAAGAAACGGAAGGAAGAATGAAAGTTGGTAAGAAAAAGAGGGAAGTATAGGTGTGAACGAAAGGATATATAAAGGATGACATGTACTGGTCAGAAGGTATAAGTGACTTATGGATGGAGGGATGAGGATTATGACGGAGTGATTCAGACAGGTCAGATCCTTTAGGGCTTTAGACAGCACCACTGGCAATTACAAGAAGAGCATGCGGCAGCAGGAAGTCATAAACACTTTGTCGCATCGGCTGCAGACTCCCATGAGACACCACCTCACAGACCTAGAAGCCAAAGAAGCACAGTGCGTGGCAACAACGAAACATGGACACCATCAGTTTTAATAAAGATAAACACACTGACAGTCAGAGTGTGAGGGAAAAGCTGCTTTCGGTTAAAAAAAAAAAAGAAGGGCAAAATGGTTGCTGTGTTGCCTCCAGGCCTCCAGGGGTCTTCCTGGTTTGTCTGTGTCTATTTCCCGATAGACATTCACTGAATACAAATCCCTCCTGCTAGGAGTTTGTATTGGCTGACTAAATGCCACATTCGGCTGACAAACTGCATGTAATTGGTTCATAGACCAGTCAGTCAGTGCCATTTTGGATCTTTGGCAATTGGAGCGCAGTATTATTATTATTTTCATACAGAACAATCACTAAAGTAAATAGCCGTTTAGATGGATTTATCGCTTTGGAATTATGTAAAGAATACAGTTGATTTCATGGTGGCTCCTATATTTGCTTTAGTTGTTAAGTGCTCAAATTGTTGTTTTATCGTGGTTAAAATAACTGGGTGCTCAAACTTCCCAAACTGTAATTACAAGCAGCCATATGTGGAAACATCATTCCTGCCGCCTCCTAATCATAATTACAAGTTAGAGATATAATCAGGCATTTCTAACAGCTACTAAAGCATATCCCTGAGAAAAAAACCTGCAAAAGTCTCAACAAACCAGTGATGAAACGGTTGCAAAGCCTCCATTTCAGGCAGATACATCTAAATAAAATCCAATACATGATGAAATGAATTCACGTCAAACGTCATTGAAAAAGAAGCTTTACACTGAATTACTGCAAATATGTAATGTAGTTTTGTTTGCTCTGTGTATGTGTACACTCGAGCTTCTGCGCTTGAATGTCGCCAGACTACACCATTTAGTAAACATAGCCATACTGAAAGATACAGAGAGAGTTTTGTGGAGCTGATAGGCTTAATTAGCTTTGTATTATTCTCGCACAGCACCGCGGAGGAGGGTCTGGCTAGTCCACACAGCATTCTGGGATGGGAGAAAAACTTGCTCTGGTTTATTGACATTTCTTTAAACCAATCACAATCTATTACATTGGGAATCCTGTGAATTGATTCTTTTTTCTACATGAGCAACATGAAAAATATTGTAACTTCATCATAATTATGATTGTGACCTCTTTGTCTTTCCTTCTTTTTAGCTCACCCTGGGTCCGGTTGTTCAAGTGTGCTACTAACTTATAACTTGTAATACTAATAACATTACCGTCAGCAAAAATGTCTGTGATTACTCCACATTTTAATTTTGATATTTTGTGAGTAAATGCTGAATCTGCCATGTCTTTCAGGTACATGTGGTAGTACAATATTTTTCTCTAAAGTAGGAGTACACAGTAAGTCAGTAGTAGGCTATAGGGCCTACAGTGTGGTTTGGGGTCCTTCTGTAGGTAATTTTGGGGTACAATCTGGAGAAAGCTTCAAGCAGCAATACCACAGGCCAAGCAATCAAGCCTGTTTGGTACAGGCACTGTACTAGTGCCCCAAATTAATGAAGACTAGGAGTCACCTGTACTAATGTTAATCCTCTGACTTTAAAGTTCTGTTAAGAGGAGCTATTAACATTCTGTAATAATTCACCACTTTGCATTATTTCTTTATGTTTCTAAACATAATTCAAACAGTACCACAGCCATGAATGTTTCTGCATGCTGGTAAATTAGCAGGAGACTGAAGTCAGCATTGGTTTCCTCATTTATATCTGGATTATTTTTTGAATCGGATTGACTTCAAGCTCAGTTGTGAAAATCTGTCTTTTCTATGACCTTCCCAAACACTTTAATGACAAACTGTAGAACTATACTTCCTTCATAGCTTGTTAATGTCGTTTTTCAGCTTGACAACAGTCAAGTATAGTTCAAAGAATGTGTGAGACAAGTTGTAACACACATTCAGCTCGATTCAGGGACGTGTTAAGGGTGTTTTGAATGGGGGCTGGGGGACATATGGGGGTGGTACGAGTACCGGGAAGCAGCACCCATATAACAGTTAGTGTATAATGTCCTGGAAAAAAAAGGTATGTATTTCATGAACTGTGTGTTCTTTCTCATTTCAACAGTGACTGTTACTATCAGTACCATCCAAGCTTGAGAGTCCACTAGCATCAGTAGTAACTGGAGAATGTGGCTGGTCAGTCAATGGATGTGTCTGCCTCAGATAAAGGCTTTTATTGTTGGAGTAACCCTTAGCCTATTGTCCTTCCTTGATTGTCACTGGAGGTGGATGGTCCACCTGCTGGGGGGAATCCGTACTGTGTATGCATATACTGATTCATCTGTTGTTAATCTTGCAATAAAGTCTGTTTTCTTTTTCCACTTTCACACTCCAAAGATCAGTGGGCCTATATACTTAGTGTAAATGATATATATTCATATCAAGTTAATTCAGTTTAATGTCCTTCACCTGGCAGCCTTTTGTAATGTCTACTTGTCTTACGTACATTAAATATACTGTAATGTACTTTTCCTTGGAACCAGACCATGATTTTCTTAAGAAAGTAGGATATGACATACTATGGTACTATACATCATCTGACAACTCAATATAGAATATACATTATGTAGGAAGAGCACATGACATCCGGCCAAACTATTTTCAAGTCTTTAGCATACACCATGACATTTTAAACACCAGTAGTCTTCTGTTAACAGAGGAGCCGAGTGGGCAGAATATCTTAATATAACTTAAATAAATGATAAAACAATGTTTTGTGTAAGTTGTGATGTAAACTTGCACAAAATAGTGTTTTATCATTGATTCTTGTTGTAATTTTACATTTGTTATTTCTGTCTGTTCTGTTTAGACGATTTGTATTGCGTGTCCGTCCATCCAGGAAGAGGGATCCCTCCTCCTTCGCTCTTCCAGAGGTTTCGTCCTTTATTCCCACTTGTTCATGGCTTTTGGGGAGTTCTTACTGACCTGAACCTAATTTACTGAATTTACCTGACTTGGTGCAACCCCCCCATACCCCCTGCCAGCACACACCCTTCGTTGAATTCCTAAAAAGTTTGGAAAATGCTCTCATTTTCCCAAATGACTCGGAAGTCCATACAGAGCCTAAGAGAAGGGAGGGCAGTGAAGTGAATGGACAGGACAATGAGTGTGGCAGAGGAGCAAGCAGCACTCGCTGCACATCAATTATTGTATAAACGTCAAAAACAGCTAAGCTTGCAACACGCACACAAGCACACACACACACACACACACACACACACACACACACACACACACACACACACACACACACTGACTGCAGTAAACATTGACTGCAGTAAATGTACACATGCATGCAGGCAGGAACACGCACCGACTAACTCCTTCACACACACACACACACACACACACACACACACACACACACACACACACACACACACACACACACACTCCCAACTGGCCTACATATGTGATATCTCAGCTGCTTTCAGCTCCTGTGTGGCAGCTCTGCAGAATGTCAGCGTCAGCAGCAGCCAGCAGCCCTGAAACAGCAACACGTTCAACCGACGGTTGTAAATTTGAAAGTGTTGTATATCAATTGAGAAAGCCATAATCACAGTCACATTACTGTAAAAGTTACTATTAAAATAATCATAGTAATGGCATGTATTACTATGCCATTTTTCTAAAAGTCTGTATCAGGTCTGTCCTAGTCTCGATTACCAGACCTTCCTCCACAGTGCCGCGGAGGTGGATCTGGCTAGTCTACACTGCATTCTGGGATGGGAGAAAAACGTGCTCTGGTTTATTGGCATTTCTTTAAACCAATCACAATCTTCTTGGGCAGCGCTAAGCGCCAGACGGAGCCCCGGTGCCGCTGGAAAATAGCCATTGAAAGGTTGTTTTAGTCAGAAAACTCAAATTGGACAGATAGTCTAGCTAGCTGTCTGGATTTACCCTGCAGAGATCTGAGGAGCAGTTAACCATAGTCCTCAGAAATCCACCGGAGTTTAGAACGGCAACACAAAGAAAGCGGAAGGTAATGGAAATCCGGTCGAAAAAAAGGACACACGGCAGAATTTCCGCCGGCAACGGAGCCTAATTCTTCTTCTAGCAAGCCGGTTTGCAATCTACAACCATGCGTAACGTCAACTTTTTCAAAGTTTATTCGCTCTAAACCAGTTGATGGAAACGCTTCAAGTTCGCATTTTCCTTTTTCTTTTCTTTTTTGCAACACTTTAAAAGTTCTCTTAAATTTTGCTTGACAATTAGATGGAAACATGACTAGTGAAAGGAATCATGCATATCAAATCTTCTCACAGCATAAGGGTGTTGGAGTCTACAGAGTACAGACCACCGGTGGACATGCCAGGACATGCCCAATGTCTCCCAAAAGACAGATAGAGAGAGAGAGAGAGAGAGAGAGAGAGAGAGTGAAAGACTCGTGTTAATTAATGTGATATTGAATGGAACTGAGGTGGGAGAGCGAGAGATCCCAGAGGCAGCTGCTGATGATTTTCAAATATCATACCAAACTTTGTGCTACATTTTATTTTAATCCGATTGTCTTGTTTTCAAATTTGTACTTTATAATGTAGCTCCAGTGGAATCGCGTCAGACTTCACAATGTGAATTTCATACACAGCAGATTTTGAAAAATTGCAGCACGTAAAGTAAAGCTTTGGGATTCAAGGATTACACAAGGCAGAGAGAGTCAAATGTCCTGTTAGTGCAGCTCCAAGAGAACGTGCTGCTCTTCACATCAAACTGAACAAAAGTGCTCGACAAAACAATCGTAACTCATGGTTCACTAATTCACGTTAGAGGTCAGTGCTACATGGAAGGGGCTAAAAACACTGACAATATTTCAAAACCAAAAAATAAAAACTGTAAAAGTACATTTGTATTTCAAGCATTTTTGCACCTTTGTTGTTTTGAAATTTGCAACACTTTCTTTTACATTTCTACCTTTGCTCTTGAAGTGTGATTTTTCCTCCACGGATGAATTTCAAAACATTACATTTTTGTGTCTTAGCCGTCATTCTACGAGCAGGATGTTCATTGCTCTTCTGTTTTTTATTTTACACTTTAAAACATTTCGGCAGGTCTGAATACAACCTGAGTCACAAACCTTCTGTGAACTCTGAAGACTTGTTTATACAGACGGGCTTCTTATCAGGTTTCCGTGTTGTATTCCGGTTTTGTCTCGTGTTGTTTTTTACTGCGAAACTGAACTGTGTTTTTAACAGTTTTATGACTTTAAAGTACTTGCAAAAATAAGCTTTTTCGTCTCTTGCATTATAATAAATTAAATATCTTTTGAGTTAGTCGGACAAAACAAGACATTTGGCGATGACGTCACCTTTGGCTCTGAATTTTGTATGCACGAAACAAGGAGTAATAAATAGAGAAAATAAATAAATGGGCAAGTGATTAATTGATAATGAAATGGTGTAACATGGGCAACAATTATTCTTGATGATAGCGGATACAGACATGGACATGAGCAGAGAGAGAGAGAGAGAGAGAGAGAGAGAGAGAGAGAGACACCCCCACTTTGTTATAACAGAGAGAGAGAAAGAGGGGGGTAATCAGAGAGCAAGACAAAAAAAACATGCAGATGAACTCTTCATTGTCTCCTGCTGACACATCCCATTAAGCTGTCTAATATGTATGTATGTCTTATATCTCTTTTGTAACACACACAAACACACACACACACACACACACACACACACACACACACACACACACACACACACACACACACACACACACACACATAATGAAATAGAGACACAATTGAGTGTCAGGCTCAACGATCTGGAACAATAGAAGTCAGCAGTTCTGTTTCATTGACCTCCCATGGCTCTGAAATGACCCTGCTCTCTCTGTGTGTGTGTGTGTGTGTGTGTGTGTGTGTGTGTGTGTGTGTGTGTGTGTGTGTGTGTGTCACTACAGTTTACAGCCATGGAAACACCCACACACACCCCCACACACTCCCCCACACACACACACACACACACACACACACACACACACACACACACACACACACACACACCACGTTTTTATCCCACACACCACAAAAAGGAAGTTCCTCTACTTATTGTATCCGTCAGATGGGAGGCAGGAAGAGGTTCATCTGGACTGATTTCACTGATGCATGCAGCTCCATGTTGTAAAGGTCACAGGTCAGACCACGGTCCATATTTAGACACTTCTAAAGGCTTCACAGTGGTGTCTAATCTCCTGCAGGGCTTCATCTTGATCATGATGTTACCGTTTGTTCCTTCCTTTATTCCCACTTGTTCATGGCTTTTGGGGAGTTCTTAGTGACCTGAACCTAATTTGGTGAATTTACCTGACTTGGTGCAACCCCCCCATACCCCCTGCCAGCACACCCTCTTCATTGGATTCCTAAAAAGTTTGGAAAATGCTCTCATTTTCTCCAATAACTGGGAAGTCCGTACAGAGCCTAAGAGAAGGGAGGGCAGTGAAGTGAATGAAACAGGACAATGAGTGTGGCAGAGGAGCAAGCAGCACTCGCTGCACATCAATTATTGTATAAACGTCAAAAACAGCTAAGCTTGCAACACATACACACACACACACACACACACACACACACACACACACACACACACACACACACACACACACACACACACAGATATTCAGATATTCTAAAAATCTGATCATTGTTGCCAAAACCTCAGTTTACCTGAGTAATATATGAAGAGACATGAAAGCTTTAGCGCTCCTTCTCATAGATTGTCTGAAACTCTACTAAACTAAACTACTAAAATATTCACCTTATCGCATGTCTCCCCGGGAGGGTGACCCAGAAATCATCATTAACAATTATGTCTAAATGAACTTTCTCCAGAGAGTCAGATCTTTCTTATGGTTGCTTGTCGACCTTCAGCAATAAACATGCATTTTAATTTCCATTCAGTCACTGTGACTCAAGTTAAATCTACATTTTGCTTTAAGCTGTAATTACATCATTTCAAATTTCCCCAAAACATTAATCTGCTAAGTTAATTTTACCTGAGACATTCCAATCATATAATTAAATGATGAGTATATTTGCAAAAAGCAGACATAAATAATGGATAAATAAATGAAAGCCATGGCTCATGGTCATTCGGTTAATTTAAAGTGTATAAATATATATATATAAAACAGTTTACAGGTTAAAACATAAATATAACACACACTTAAACTTGTATATTGCGGTTTAACTGATCTGTCCACATCAATAAAAAGTGCTGCCGATGGTAGCCGTGCTCGTAACCCTCTGAGGTCTGAGCAATTTATTCCAATCTTCGGTTCACCTGGTTTCCTTGTGTATGAATGAATGAATGAATGAGTGTTCTTATCTTCGTGTCTGGCTGCTTACAAGCCCCATCGATTGTAGAATTATTCAGACACATTTTAAATAAACACTTTCCTAGTGCTGACACAAACCAAAATAAGTGCATAAAGGGTACAAATATAAAGTTTACAATTTAACACAAAAACCAGATAAATATCAGGAGGGTACAAACGTAAAGTTAACATTTCAACACAAAACCCTTTCAGAGCAGAATAAATTATGGTACAAGTAGAAAATAGTCAGATTAGGCAAATACTATGCTATACTATAATACTAGGTATTCCAAATAAGTAGTAAGGGAGGACAAACTGGTGAGAGAGAGAGAGAGAGAGAGAGAGAGAGAGAGAGAGAGAGAGAGAGAGAGAGAGAGAGAGAGAATGTAGTGTGTAATAACGCTTGTATAACCTCAATCCTGTTGTGGCCTAAGGCCTGTCTGTCAGAATTTAATTAATGGTAGTTAACTTATGCACTTATGCACCTTTTTATTGTTTTTAAAGTGCCCATATTTTGACTCTGTCTCTAGTGCTTCCACCTGCATACAAACTTGAGAAAAAAAAAACCATCCATGCTGTTTTGAGTGAGATACGGGTTTCTGAATGTATCCTGCCTTCAGTCTCCAGGTGAGCTGTTCAAAATCGGCAGGGCCGTCTACGCCATTGACCGAAACATTTGGTGTGTGCTAACCACTTTAGCTAATACCACATCAGCTAGCTATTTCTCAGCTAGCTAATTTCAGGATTAGCCGGGAGACTTCTTCTAAACGAGTGCACACTTCCAACTTTGCGTGGAATACCTGCAGACGAGGGACATGTAAGTAGCTCTATACAATTTATTTTGTAGATTAGGGTGAACTCGTGTGTGTTGTAGCAGTGTTTTGCCATTGAGAACGAGGTGGCTAACTGCTAACCGTTAGCAGCGCTAGCTTCTAGCTAGTAGTCCTTACCTAGCTACTGCACATGTGCGATTCCCAACAAAGCTGGGATAGAAGTGTGATGCCTCACTCTGTAGCTCAAACAGAGAACTCAACACACAGGGTGAAAAGAGGAGCTGCAGCAATGTGCAGTACAACAAAAATATGGTGTTTGTTGAAAATTAAACTATGTAAACCTATTCTGGTATAACCTCAAAATACAATTATGAACCAGAAAATGAGCATAATATGGGCACTTTAACAAACCAGAATTGTTTTGTTTCAACACAACTGAGAGTTTCATGTCTATTTACTGTAAGGTCAGATAAAAGCTCCAAAACACAGTCACCTAAAATGCTCCTTGGAGTAAATGGATAAAGACTTAGAGTTGTTAGTGTGTGATCGGAACCCATCAATCTCTCTGAACGGATCTGTCAGTGTAAATCTTCTCGTCACCAAACTGCTGTTGTTCAAAACTGTAAAAAGTTCCAGCTGTTTGTAGCTCCTCAAAGCCGGCCGGCGCCCGGGCTTTAATCTGCAGCCAAAGAAAGACAATAAAACCTGGTTACTGTAAACAGTTAACAGACAGCCAGGCAGTGAAAGTCATACATGAGATGCCTACAGAATGTGTCACTCATTCGCAAATAACACAGTCATACTGAAACCAGTTTTAAAACACACACACACATACTCTGTGCTGACAGTCATTGTGAAACCAGTTCTTTAGTGCTGATAACTCCCAGTTCCCTCGCCACATCCCTTCCTGAATCAGAGGAGAAGAACCACAGACCACTACTGACATGTTACTGCACAGCGGTATCCAGAGTGCTGATGGTCAACCACAAGGAGAAAGTGAGACGGTTTTAGAGATTAAGACTGCAAGTGAGTCATATTAGCACAATGGATTAATCACAAGAGATGCTGACACCCTGTTGTTTCATAAAAACCAAATAAAAAATGTGTGTGTGAAATGTAGATTTTATCTGACTGTTAAAGCAGATCCTGAGGGGACTAAGTGCTCAATTGAGTTGTCAGGAAGAAATCTAAAAACTTTGTGGCAACAGTTTCCTGTTTCCTTTTCTGTTTCAATATCACAGGCACAAAGCCAACTCCATAAAGAAATGTGTTTCCCAGTTTGGTGTGGAAGAACTTGACTGGTCTGCACAGAGCCCTGACCTCAGCTGCATCCAAAAATGAATGGTAATGGGGGCGCCCGGATAGCTCAGTTGATAGAGCGGGCTCCCATATATAGAGTTTTACTCCTTGACACAGCAGGCCGGGGTTCGACTCTGACCTGCGGCCCTTTGCTGCATGTCATTCCCCCTCTATCTCCCCTTTCATTTCTTCAGCTGTCCTGTCAATAAAGGCTGAATAGGAGCAGCAACTCAAATCTTGCGTGAAGCCTGAAAACCAAAGAGTGAAGGCTGTCACATTCTCACCCCCAACTCTTCACACACGGCTGCTTGGTCACAACGTCAGGTTTTTAACGCTCTGGATACCACTTTGGTGTCTTTTTTCCATGTGCAGGGTAGGTATAGGCAACAAAACTACATTTTTGTTGTTTTGTTTTGTTATGTAACATACATATGTGAAGTTAGTAGCCTTAGTTGCATACGTAATTTAAGCAGATTACATAAGGTTAAAGCAACACCAGAGAACTTTTCCCGCTCCGGTCCCCCTACAGGTTGGAAGCGGAATTGTCCATTACATTACATTATGCAAGTTTGCCAGATCGGGTAGCACGAGCTGTAGTTCGAATGAACTGGAAAATGTAATGTAATGGACAATTCCGCTTCCAACCTGTAGGGGGACCGAAGCGGGAAAAGTTCTCTAGTGTTGCTTTAAAATATATCAACGTTGACTTTTGGTTAAACACGGGACTCAAACAGCAGTCTCCTGGGTAAAAGTCCATGGGATTGCCTTTCTCCAAAAGTTGAGTTGGTCTCAACCAAGGGAGTAAGCCTCTCTCCACAACGAGTACATTCTATGGCGCCATTTTGATGCTAACAAGCCATCACCCGCCGTTAGCGTTCCAATGACTACCATTCATTTTGACGTCACTTTGACAGCGAATAACTTTACATCTGAAGTGTTTAAAGACTTTATTTGTCCATTGTTTATTTCTAAAGAAACACAAATATAAAAGGCTCCATTACCTTGTATCTCATGTTATGGCTCTGTAGCAGACGTTTTTGTAAAAATAGGCTAACGATTGTGTCATAACCACGCCACTTACTGTCGCACAGTAGAGGAATTACTGTATAGTACAGGAGAAGCTTGCAGGCAGTTTTGACTTACATTAGCTGTTTAAGGTTAATTACTAATGTTAACTAGCATTTTAGTTAGCAATAATTAGCCTGTGCCTATGTTATCTCCTTACATATACCTACGCTCTCCATCTCTGCAAGATTCGGAATGATTGAGATTTCTCTTGGCACAGCTACCAGAAGACTTACAACTTTCAGACAGGTTGCTCACGTCACATCTACATCTTCAAGCTCAGTTGGAGGCTGCGCAGTAACGCTCAGCCATCACCTGAAAAGTGCTTCTAATAGCCTTCACTGGTCTCCGTCCAGAGCAACGGGATCTGTTGCTCCATTCTTATATACTGTTTATGGTCTCAACAGGCACGCTGCGTTTTTTTTATGTCCCCCCTGCGGTAGTCTCACATTACCAGACATTCCTCCACAGCGCTGCGGGGGAGGGTCTGGCTAGTCCACACAGCATTCCGGGATGGGATAAAAACGTGCTCTGGTTTATTGGCATTTCTTTAAACCAATCACAATCGTTTTGGGCGCTAACCCTAGGACACAATGACGGTGCCTCTGCAAAATAGCCTCGCGAAGGAACTTGTTTTGGTGGAACATGTGTACGTTCAAAAGTTGTTTTAGTCGTGCAACAGAAAGGAGCCTTAAAGCATAACTCTCGCCAAAATGCAACCTAGGGTCTTTTTGTGAATGTACCCGAGTCAAACTTTCGTTTAAAAGCATATTTAGGACGGAATCGCCACTTTTAAGTTTTAACGTATTTTCGTTTTTCGGTCAAATGGCCTTTTGAATGGGAGTCCTAGGGGCACTTTTATGCTAGCCTCAAAATAGCTATTTTTAAAACACTAAGAAGGCTCGACACAACATGAAACTTTGCTTGAAGTATCACCAGGGGCTCTACACCTTAACGAAAGCATTGACAACATTGTTTGTGTACCCAGAGTTTACTAAAAAGAAGGGTTTTGAGCAACTCACATTAGCAGTTCTCCTTAAAGATAAATAAAAGATTAGTCACTACCAAGAACACCATGGTGCTTGTGTTCTTGGTCTAGTGAATAATCTTTATTTATCTTTACCTTTCAGATACCTCTGGCTGACAATAGCACTGCTGTTAATGTTTGCCACCGTTACATAATTAAACCAACAGTTTGCCCCGTGTGCTTGATCAGTTCCCAGAAAAGGTAAACTGATATTAAAACATTTGCATGTTGCTGCAGGCTATCATATATCATCTAAAGTAATTTTGTATGAATGTTTTTTATGGAGGAGATGTGTAAACATTTTGAGTTCTGTTTTTTAATTTGTTTAAAGTCGGCATAATTCTGTGGCCCTTCATTAACATATTTACAGTAACAGTTTCAATGCAGATTTAAGCTCAGCTATTTCCAGGCGATAATCAGGGCTACAAGTATATGAAATGTTAATGACAACGGAAACAGTAATAATACAGTAGAAACACACATATTTCTACTTTATTTAAATAAGTAGTAACAGTGGCATCTTTTGCAAGGTGAGTTTTATTTGTCACCTACTTTAAAAATGAACAGGATATCCGCTTCGTGTTTGATCAGTTATTTAAATATGGAGAGCCCTGAGGTTGTAAACACCGCAGGGATAAATTATTAAGCACAATAAGTATGTTATTTTTTCAATGCTTCCCAGTTGATCCACTCCTGCCTTAACAAATATTGGCAGTAAAACGTTTCACAACCGTGTTCATGTTCCCGCCTGAGGAGGAGGAACTGGAAGTACTTATTTGGTCAAAATACAGTGCAGAATGCCTCTGTGCAGACCAACACACTGAGAGGGAAGTTATCGGGTCGTCCTTTAATCACAGGGTTGGTAGTTCGAACCCTGGCGCAAAACTGCTCTGAAAGCGGGTGACATTATCTGAGACAACTGACTGAATCTTTTATTTATTTGATGAAAAATATGTCCTAAAGGTTGAATGTGAGAATAAATGACGTGATGTTTTTGCATCAGTGCAGTGAAGCCTTAAAATAAGGCCGATCGCAATCTGAGCATCACTTTGTTTAATGTAAATGAAATGTTACTATTTAAGATAGAGAATACAATGGATTCCAGGCAGGAAACAACACTTTTTATTGCCACATTTGTACGTAATTCCCCTTTAACTGTCATACAGCAGGTGTGGACCAACACACCTGTAAATGTTTTGCCATCTTATATTGTAGGTGACGCCGTGTGTGTGTGTGTGTGTGTGTGTGTGTGTGTGTGCCTGCGTGTGTGTGTGTGTGTGTGTGTGTGTGCGTGCAATACATGAGGGGCAGACTGCAGTAATCTCAAACTTATCCAAGAGTCTGTAGTGTGTTCGTGCTGTAAAAGTGACTTTATGAAATATGCTCTAAGATCTCAGAATACAGACCAGTGGTGGAATGTAACTAAGGACATTTACTCAAGTACTGTACTTATGTACAAATTTGAGGTACTTTACTTGAGTCTTTTCCTTTCATGCCACTTTCTTCTTCTACTCCACTACATTTCAGAGAGAAATATTGTACTTTTTACTCCTCTACATTCATCTGAAAGCTTTAGTTTCTAGTTACTTTACAAAAAGATTTTTGCACACAAAAAAAAACCATGTAGTTTATAAAAGGTACACAGAGTCTGGTGTGGGGAATGGAGCGCAGACTAGCGTCTGGTGGACAAAACAACAATACAATACAAAAATTGCAGATATTGGTGATCCCTCTCCAGAAAGATATCACTTGTGATAAATCTTTTGCTTTCTCTGTGTAAGGGTTGACCGTAGCTTTCCAAAGCTTATAGTTTGAGTTCAGTCAAGTCAAAATCACAGTTTTTTGCGTGGGCTTTACAATCTGCACTCTATCTACAGTATCTTTAGACCCAGCATTTTGAATCTTTGAAACTAACTATACCATGAAAATGTGTACATACTACACACTGTTTAGTGTTTATACTGCAGTAAGTCTCTCTCTCTCACACCCCCACACACACACACGCACACAAACACACACACACAGTGCGTTTCACTATCTTTGTGGGGACCCGTCATTGACATAATGCATTCCCTAGCCCCTTACCCTAACCTTAACCATCACAACTAAATGTCTAACCTTAACCCTTGCCCTCACCCTAACCATAACCTAATTCAAACCCTAATGAGTATTAACCCTCAAACAGCCCTTTAAAGTTGTGGGGTCCCCACAAGTATACTGTATTCCCGGTTTTTGGACCCCACAAATATAGTTAAACAAGCCCACACACACACACACACACATCCACACACACATTCAACCTTCCACGCACGGGTACACAGTTGCAGCATGTTCACACCTTTGCTTTGAAAAAACGTTTTTGAACTCAGTGGAAAGATGAGTGGGAAGAGCATGGAGGCAGGTCAAAAAAACCAAAAACAGTTCAAATTCTGAGTAGACGCAGCAGGGATCACAACGAGTAACCAACGATCCTTGTAATCCTGCACACTATTTTATTATGATCAGTTGTTGGTCTCTAATTTTCTTCACCTTGCCTTTTTGTCTGAGCTGAGCCTCATTAAATACATTTCCTCGACGCTTCACACGTTTTACACATTTACTCCAATTCTTTAACTAATATTTATCACTATGACTGCTGCAGCTTTCCATGCCAGATAAACCAGACTGAAATGTCATTTGAATGAGAGCATGCAGTGTGGAGTGAAGTTAAACTCAGTGACCCTAAAGAACTTTCTCACCACACCGTCTCTCTCTCTCTTACGTGTTTAAACTCGTATAAAGCTGTGAAGACTCCCAGCAGGCTTTTCTCTTTCTTAAGATTTGGTTCAGTTATTGACAAAAACAAACACACAGCAGAGCAACCAATTTCAACACCAATAGCTGTTTTTATTATGGGACCTTCATTGTAGCAAAACGTTTTGCAAATGTTTGTTAAAAAGTTGTGCAACTGCATCTCAATCTGTGTGTGTAGTTAGATTTGTAAATGTGTCAAAGACTCTTTAAATGCGTAATCAGATTTGGGAATGTTTACTGATCTTTGCACACATTTACAGATGTGTCTGCACATTTACCAATCTCAATACAATTACTAATCTGAATACAGATTTGGAGATTTTGGAGATTGGATCAAGCGATAACTGAGCCTTTTTTCAGCCTGCTTCATGTTGTCTTCACCTCCAACAATCTCGACTTGTAGAAGAAAGCACAAGCAGGACATTGTTGTCTCTGCGTGGACCAAACCTTAGTGGACCAAGCAGACATTGCACCCCTAGAGCATCTAATAGATAGACTGCCCAGATTAAAGGAATACTTCACCCCCCAAAATGACTATATGTATGTATCAATTACTCACCCCGTGTTACACTGAATTCTTGAAGAAAATTTGTTTTTTCTCGCACACCTCCACGGTGAACGAAGAATCCAAAAATGGAGAATTTGTTTTGATGTATTGAAGTAATAGGGGTCCATGTTTAACAACAGCAAAACTATACTTCGGCACAGTATCACGCCTGTTTAGGGGTGCGACTTGTCAGACGAGTACACGGAAAGTAGCGCGCCTGCGTAAGCGCCAGACTGTTTATGTGGAAGTGTTAGGAAATAGTAATGCAAATAAATGTCAATGGGACACTTCTGGACGGAATTTTTATGGCTGATCTTGATCCCTAAAGGATGAATCCAGATGATTTTGAGGAGCACCACCATGTTGTATAGCAGTGTAGCAGCTCCATGTTTCCATGACTCTAGCACCACCCTCAGGTCACACCTGCTGGGCTGTTAGTGCAGCGTGTTGCTTCATCAGTCAGTCTGTCAGCTGCTGCGTTTCAGATCCACGTCAGCACTCTGCCTGTTCATGTGTAACTGTGTGTGTGTGTGTGTGTGTGTGTGTGTGTGTCTGATGTACCTGACCAAGGTCATAGTGGCTAGTGTGTGACATAGTCTTGTGTGTGTGTGTGTGTGTGTGTGTGTGTGTGTGTGTGTGTGTGTGTGTGTGTGTGTGTGTGTTTGTGTCCACTACTCTATTGGCGTGAGATCAGAACACCAGGTCATGATGACCATCTGCATAAACGTGTTTTTCTACGTGGGAACTTGTGAGGAAACGTTGTTATCGCATCATGTTTGAATCAAAACATTTTTTAGGAATATTGCGACTCATTGTAACTGAGGTTACAGACCGGTATTTATAAAAGGCAACATTTCAGACCAAGTCAGCTTCATGTCGGTGGATTCGCTCTGAATCTGGAATCTGCCCAAAGCTTTTGTATAGAGTTCAACTTTGGTGACACAGAAATGTGTGCTGTTGAGAGTCAAAGATGGAGGATGTTATCATATCAGATGTATCTAGTTTTGTGTAAGCAAAATGCAGCACCATTACAACTTTTGTTGTAATTTCGTATCCATTTTGGAACAATTATATATTTTGTAGAGCTTGAGACCGATTTAGCATTGCACTACTATAACACTATGCAGCAAAGCCAGAGATATGTTTTTTATCATCAGCTTCCTTATCAAAACCTGGCACCCACATTACCCACAATGCAACTTCACCAACAACAGTTCCATCAAATATTCGGGTGTGTTAGTAGCGGCTAATGTAGCCGCGAGCCTCTAAACTTCAAGCAGAGATGATGAGCGGGCTACTTTCTAACTCCACACCTCCAGATATTTTTTTATTTTGTGGATCTCAGACCCAACCAGCGCTGACTCAAGTGACATTACTTGAGCCGAAAGGCAATATGCAACTTTTTTCCGAATATGCAGTAACTCCCCAACACCTGTAAACAGACTTTATTGTGTGAAATTGGTGAAGGTCCCCTTTAAATTGAAAAGACCTTAATTTACGTTCTTACATTAAAGGCAGATTTTTTGTAATGTTAAAAAGCAATTTCATTGGTTCTGGCAGTGATTGGTGGGAGCAGGATTACAGCAGATAACGGATCTTCATCGCTCCTTTTTCAGAGCCCATTTATTTATTGCTGTCGGGATGTAAAGACCATTTCAAACAATATGTAAAAAAAAAAAAAAAAAAGATTTTTGAAATCATTACCCTGCTTTCAAAGCGTGAGTAGGATTATTATTCTCTGGCAACATTGCGAGCTCATGAAAGTCATGAAAAAAAGCTTTCCAGATGGTATGAGCAGATGGAAATGCAAGTTGAGATAATCTTTTGACAACATATGACACTTTTGCCTTGGCTCCTTTTCCTGGTCACTGTGTCCCCCTGCAGCACCCTGCACTCCTACTTTTTGTATATACTGCCTATTTCAACATAAGGCTCTGTTAAACCATGGTGTGGTGAAAATCTAGATCCACTTGGTTAAGGTCAGGGAAAGATCAAAGTCATGGTTGTGCATTGCACAACTCAAAACTGACTGCTGTTATGAGAATGAATGTGTTTTTATTTTATGCTGTGAATTCTGAAAAAAAAGCTACTTATAGATGATGCAATAAGTTACCGTTAACATGCAAATTAACTTTTGCAGCAAGATAAAATCTGTTGTACTCTTTCAACATAAGTGAATAGTACCCAATACTGTTCTGTTACTTTACTTTGGTATTTCCATTTCTTTCTGCTCTCTGAACGATTTCAGTATCAATTGTCCCTACAGTACAATAACGATTCTCGACAGCAGAATATATCGAGTAAGCGAGAGGAAAAGCTCCTAAAACCTCAGCCCTCAGGGTATTTTCCCAAATCGTCTGCTGGGGATGGAATAACGGTTTAACTGTTTTGTGATGCAAGAGCCTGAAATATGTAGAATACACTCCAAACCTCGAACTGTTACCCAACTTCAGTACATCCAGTCTTTTCCCAACCGCAACCTGAAAATGCTTTTCAAAACAGATGCAAAGCTGTCAGCAGAGGCTCTTTCTAATGCCTTTTGTTTCCAGTAGTGGAAGAAGTATTCAGATCCTTTACTTATATAAAAGTACTAATACCACACTGTTAACATACTCTGTTACAAGTAAAAGTCCTGCATTGAAAATGTTACTTCAGTAAAAGTAAGTATCATCAGGAAAATGTACTTTTTATTAAAAATATTTACATTAAAAGTACATTTTAAAAACTGGAAACGATCCAAACTGTTCTGTCAATCAACTAAGTGTTTAATGCTCTCATCATTTCAGCTGGACTTGTAGGCCGCTATATTGTTGGGTAGTTTAATTTATAATAAAACATCGTATTTTATAAACTGTATAAAATGTGTTTTGTGTGCAACAATCTTAATGTGTAAAGTAACTAGTAACTGAGCTAAGCTGTCAGATGAATGTAGTAGAGTAAAAAGTACAATATTTCTTTGTGAAATGTAGTGGAGTAGAAGTAGAAAGTGGCATGAAAAGAAGTACATTGCAAGTACATCAAATTTGTACTTAAGTACAGTTCTTGAGTAACTTACACTCCACCACGTCCAAGGACAGACTCAGAGTGGGGTCTGTCTGCCTCAGTGCAGCTGGTTGCTAGTTGGTTGTTTTCAGAGGGAGGACAGCTCTAATGATCTGCTACGATACCCGCAGCTCCACTGCTGGAACAGCGCTTGGCATCCTCTGTTGGCATGGAAACATTCCAAACCACAGGCAGTCATGTCCTTGGAATAGATATCCTGTAACCATTTTAGCTGATGTTCGTGTCCTTGTTTTTATTTTTGTTGAATGTGGAACCCATTCAAAAACCATAAAAATACTGCAGGCAATACTTTACTTTATTATATATATATATATATATATATTGTGTATGTGCGTGCGTGCGTGTGTGTGTGTGCGTGCGTGTTTGTGTGCGTGCAGAGTGTAACACCACAGCTTCAGTTATAAGACAAACATGTCTCATCAGATTTAATCTGTGTGTTAAAACCTTTCTACACTAAAACATTTCTATATTGTAGCTAGGATCTCATGTAAGAAAGCTTGCTGGTAAAATAAGAGTTTTGTCTTCATCCAGCTCCTTTTCGATCATGGAAATATAACGTGATATAACAAATAATTTATGGTTGGATTATACCGGTAAAATGTGTCTGTTTCCATGAGCGGAATAAAAACATAGCTGGTACCATAAAGTCGGACACCAAGATCAAAGCCCATCAGGATCAAACTGCATTTGTGCGTGTGTAAATAGGTATGTGTGTGTTAAATGTGCAAATATTTGCTTTTGTGACGTGAAAGTTTCCATGTGTTGATGATGCAAGTGTGTGTATGTGTGTGTGTGTGTGTGTGTGTGTGTGTGTGTGTGTGTGTGTGTGTGTGTGTGTGTGTGTGTGTGTTTGTGTGTGTGTGTGATTCGGTAACAAGCCATTCCTCTGTGTCCCTACTCCTACTGAGTTATGTTCATCATTGCTGCCCTTACCTTTACATCTCTGAGCTCCCAGACAGGTTTTGGGTGATCGCTCTGCAGTTCTCATCCTCAAAACCTCTGTAATTAACAGAAGAAAGACAATATAAGTTGCACTGTAGTTTCCACAAGCCTAATGGCTGGCGACATTAACAGACGCTTCTGCAAAACTAAACTCACGTTCTCAAATACACTGCATCATTACAGCTGCCCCAGTTACATACTACGCAGTGGTTCTAAACACATCAGTTTAACAGATTATATTCAGATATCCATTTCAAACATCTGGCATTGAATAACAAAAAGAAACCTAATCACAACTGCTTACACACCACGCTCGCCTAACAGACATACACGGACTTAACCAGCTAGCTAACATTAGTGCTAGCGTGTGTGATGCTACCGTTTTTAAACTATTAAACACACGTCAAGAAGGCTATTCGCTAATTTAACAACACTAACATATTATCATGTTTCGATTCATACTGTTATTTACCTGTAATTAACAGAAGAAAGACAATATAAGTTGCACTGTAGTTTCCACAAGCCTAATGGCTGCCGACATTAACAGACGCTTGTGCAAAACTAAACTCACGTTGCTTCTGCGCCCTAGAGTTCACGCTGCCTTTTACTGGTCAATGTCGCCGCCTAGTGGCGAGGAGGGCAACTGACTTAAACACTGCTAGACAGTCTTTCTTGCTGTAACTACATGCATCTTAAAATAACAAAAATAATGAGTAGGCGAGTAACTAAACTGTTCTAAATTGTATGGGGGGTCCTATGGACAGCATATATTCAATATTAACATATTAACCTCAAAACCTGGCGCCACATGTGCGTATGTGCGTATGTGCGTGTGTGCGTGCGTGCGTCCGTGCCTGCGTGTGTGCGTGCGTGCGTGTGTGGGTGTGTGTGTGTGTGTGTGTGTGTGTGTTTGTGTGTGAACATGTGTGAACATGTGAGCTGAACAACATGTGTCAGTTTGCTGCTGAGAACTTTGAGGTGGTGTCATTTTACAAGGTCTGTGTAGGCTGAGTGGTCCTTTTAACATTATCCTGACATGAACTGATTGTATGTGTGTGTGTGTACACACACACACATGTAAAGCATCTCGCCCCTCACATTTTTTCTTGAGGGCGAAACTCAATAAGCTTAGAGACAAAACAAAGAAAAAACACACACACACACACACACACACACACACACACACACACACACACACACACACACACACACACACACACACGTAACGTAACCACACATTAAGGAGGCAGTTCCAGTGAATACCAGGAGCATGTTCACATTTGTGAATGAAAGACTTTCTGTCTCCTTCCTTCCGTGGTGGAATGTCTCCCTTGGCAGGATTCCAGAAACGTTTCAATGGCGGGAAAAGACACACACACACACACACACACACACACACACACACACACACACACACACACAGTGAAAAGTGATGAGTGTGGATTGTAGCCTGATTCTGTCCTGTGTCCGTGTGTGTGTGTGTGTGTGTGTGTGTGTGTGTGTGTGTGTGTGTGTGTGTGTGTGTGTGTGTGTGTGTTTATGTTTGTTCAGAGTAGTAGGAATTGAAGTCACAGCCTTTTTTTCAAAGCTAAAACCAAAGCTGAACAACATGTAGTGCTAAAAAACAATCACTTTAAAAAGTCTTCAAATCAAATAATTGTATAATTAATAAATATGAACTAATATCAATTATAATAACTCCTTCAAAGACCTTATAGAAGCAGGTGAAGTCATCTGATGGACAAAACGTCAACATGCAGGTTTAAAGGTTACAGCTTTAAGTTCTTTTAACACTATTTACAGTGGTAAGGCATAGTCTTATAGGATATTGGTATTTTTTTTAAATAAAAATGTCATTATTTGATGTGGTTCTATACATCAGTGATTCCCAATTAGGGGTAGTTGTACCTCAGGGAGTACTTCTGCTGTTGCCTGGGGATACATGGAAAGACGGTGTAACAGCTAAAAAAAAAAAACACACACAAAAAAAATTTAAATTATGATTTGATTTAAAGAATATGCTGTAAGTTAATACCTGAACAATAGATGTCGCAGTTATGTGAGAGTGCTTGAAAACTAGCTAGTCAGTGGACACAGAAGTTTAAACAGGTAGCTAAACGTAATGAACGAATAATTAGCTTAAAAGTATTTCATAAGCAGCTGATATGGTTAGCTATAGAAGTAGGCCTACTGATCAAACACTTCCAATAATTAGCTAAGAGTAATGGATAAATGGTTGAAACATTCAGCAATCTACAACAAAATAACAAATAAACAATATCCAC